>NC_066620.1:15447510-15487510 GCF_025201925.1 Gopherus flavomarginatus | reverse complement strand
GAGAATATACAGGAATTTTTGGAACCAAGTCACCCTTGTGCATGACTATCATGAGTAATACTCATACATACACATTCTCTAACCTCACAGCAAGCACATTCTTCACCATTCAGAAAGGTGAAAGAAAGTAAAATACCAGCCAGGAGCACAAAGCAACCCAGTTTACTGGCAACTTGACCCCAAGACAGCTCCAAAAGCAGTTTCACGGCCACAAGTATGGTTAACAATGGTGTCAGTCAGCCAACCCTGAAGCTGTCCAAGAAGCCAGCCAGATACTACTGCTGTAGCAAGAAAAAATACATTATAGAGCTGGCTTCTGGATAATATAGCTCTTAGGCATGTTCTCACCACAGCTGTTGACGATACTGAAGATAAGGAAGGAGAAAAAAGAAATCAGCCTCTTGGCATCACCAAGTCAGTCTTCCAACTACCTAATGACCCACTTTGTTTTGTAAACTCCATTGTCATTTGTAATGGGCGCTCACATAAAGAAACTGTGATTTGTGCATACAAACATCTAATATGAATAAATAAAGAATAAGTCCTTATTTCTATGACTTATAAAGGTTTGTACAGTATATCCAAGTAAGTTTTCCCTATATATGTACATAGGACTACCATTAGAGATAACTAGAAATACACATATATATCACATCACTCCAAAAAGAAAATTAAGCTGTCATGGATTCATAATCTGAGGTGTATTGCCATCATACTGGCCAGTACTGGAGGACAAGGAGGGGATATCATGGCAGAACGAGCAAATATGAAAACTTCACTAGGTAATCTTTTATATTAAAAATGAAAATTTCATTTAGTTAACAACAGACTTCATAAACTGCTTAAATCCTCTTTTTTGCATGTACTTTTACAATGAACCTTTATTCCTTTTCTATTAACAAATGATGTTTAGCTCTTGTAAAGCTCAATTCTTTGTACCTTCGAAGCAGTGTAAAACGCTAAATATAATAAATGATTTTTCCTTCACATGATGGCAACAAAGCATACACTGCTTTTTAGATTGGTAAGAGTTAATTTGCAGTGACTTAACACATGTGTTTGCAGTGTTTCTAATGTTTGTTGTTAGGTTCACCATGTAATTAGTTCTATTGACAAGAAAGCTTACACGCTGAAAAAGGAGAGGTGAAAGAGTGGATAAGAGATGGTAATCCTGCCCCTACTTTGGGCACCTGGAATGTTGAAATTGGGTATTTTTTTTTTTTTTTTTTGAAGATGAGAAGCAATGTGTATAGGAGACACCAAATTACACTAGTTGCCATTATAAAGTTAATGTTTGCCAAGTTTTACCACACAGTGCTATCTGAGATACCACAGATATTTCCTATTTCTAAATTGTGCTAACGCTATATGGTAAATGTAGGTAAATATTGATATTTTAAATAACTACCCCATACCTCCTTTTTGATTCTCTTACTTACAGGACTGGACATTTCAAAGGTTATGAGATTCTCTTACTTACAGGACTGGACATTTCAAAAGTTATGAGAACTAGATGAAATAATCACAGTGAATTTAAGGTTATGAGCTTGATTCTGATCTATGTTACCCCGGCATAAAGTAGAAATGATTCCACTGCTGTCAACAGTGTTAAACCAATGTAAAATCAGTGTCAGTGAGAGCAGAATTAGGCTGAGAAAAACACCAGTGAACTGAAAATGGAGTAAATCTGACTTGGTGACTATTAAAAAAATGTGTGTGTCCACGTGTGCATAGCTAGAGAGGTCCCAGGGTCAGATGGTATTGTTTATGCGCTAATGCTGCTAAAGAAAGAAAGTAAACTTTAGGGAAAATAAAATAATGAAGCCAATTTAAAACAATAGTTTGAACTGACTGTGCTATTCCCTGTACAATTCAATTGTAAAATTAGTGTATGGTTTGAAAAATATAAAATTGGTGATATTATCACATATCTAGTTCTCTAGTGAATTAATTTACAACAATCCCCCCTACTGTACATTAACTCTTTACACAGTAGATACAAAAAATTCTGAAATATAAAATTAGATGCTTTTGAAGGACACTGAGCTCCCTCTGGTGAAGGCATAACAAGTTTATTAAGTAAGCACCACCTCTGGAATTATAATCCCCCCTGGCTTCTTCCACTGAGTTTATTGGTTCAATTTTCATAACCATGAGCATCATTAGGGCAATGCAGTAATTAAGAGTTGTTAGAAAGTGAATTCTCAAACTGCAGATTAGAAAATTAAACTATTTCCTGATTACATATTAATGGAGCACAACAATAGCAGTTGCCATAAGCTTGGAAGGCAACCAAGGGATAAATCTGTGTACTTAATTACCATAAACAATGGCTGCATAGAAATGAAGTTTTATGCACATTCCCTTCTGTAATATGTCTGATATCAGTACACACTTGACAATTCTTGTTCAATTATCTCTATTATTTAATGCGCTGTGAACGGCTCTGTGTAAATAAAATTAACCACCCCAATTACTTTGAATTCATCTAGGGACAACGTAATAAAAAATGTGAAGAATTCTGTATGCCTATTAATCTAAAACATTACAGAAGCTTTCACCAGATTCTCTTGTCTATATTTATTTTGTCTACATTTATTTTAGTGCACTGCTAATTCAATTACATTTACCATCACTGGTCAATCAGCAGCAGCACAGTTTTTGTTATTTCATTAATCCTTATACAGTACCCTAAACATGTTCATCCATTGGCAATGTACAGAATCTCACATAGAAAATACAAGTGTGCATTTACCTGAATTTATGAGCTTGTAGCTAATCAAAAAAACAATTAAAAACTCTTCATACCCTGTGGTCAGATAACAGAATGTTTGATAGCTGTACATTTTTTTCAAGTAGCTGTTTTTGTAATGCATGAGAAAATAGTGACCAAAAAGAGAGTTAGATTAAGGATTTTTAAACTAAGCTTTTTTTTTATTTGTTTTTGTTGTATTATGTGGCAATTCTGCATTTTGATTGGTGCTTAGATACCAAGGCAATAAGCACCTTAAGATCAATACAGTAGATAGAAAGATTTGCAGTGGGGGAAAAGACTATCAGAAGAGGAGACGAAACTACCTTATCCATAACACAGGCTAGGTACAACATGGTTAAGTACGACGCTGAAAAAAAGCAAGATAATCCTGCCATTGTCATCATTTAATGTCAAGTCATTATAATGGGGGAGGAAAGGAAATCAATGATACTAAATTATGTGATTTTTATATGCAATTATACAAATACCCCCTCTTATTTTTGCCTTCATCTAATTACTTTTACCTTCAGCCTTGCCTCTTCTCTCCTACCCTTCCAGAGGCTTGAGCCTTTGTTATAGTATATTTCAGAAGCAGCAGTGGAAAGGCTCTTCTGTAAGTGTAACCATTACAGATATTTAGAGTGTAATCACAGACATGACATCAGCTTATTCAGATTGTGTTTGTGTCACTGAAATGCTGATTTTCCTCACAGTCTTACAATGTACCAATAAACTATATTTCACTGGAATAAGGTCAGATTACCTTTTCATTTTAAGTGCAAAGAGTAAGTATTGCTAATACAGGAAACATGTACACCAAACCAATGATATAAATTACAAAATGTTAATAGACACCTGACTACTCAGATCCAAATATAAGTCAGTCACCTGTAATTTTAATTACTTTTATTTTTAACACACCTCAGAAAAGCGTTATTAGTCAAGCTGATAATAAATGCAAGACCCTATCCTCTCCAAATTTCCTCCCTGGCTGCTGGAAGTTCCATAAACTTCCCTTGGATAGCGGCCAGGGACTCTGCTCTCTATACTGAAAGGGTGCTTCCAGGGCCAGATTAATGAAATCCAGGATCCTAGATGCACCATGACTTGGGTGCCAGGTAAATCCACCCTTGCAGCCCCAACCCCACTAGAGAGCAGGGGCATCCCCTTCCCCTCGGAACTAGCAGAGCCCCTTCCTCTCTCTGGAGATGCAGTGATGGCAGCAGATGGGACACCTGCTCCACTTCTTACCCTAGCAGTTGGGGTATATCTGCTTGGGTGAGTGGGCCAAGCAGGCCTCCTTCTATCACACACAGAATTCTCTGTGGGTGTGGCATTGGCAGTGCATCACTGGAGTTAACACCCCATGCAGCTGAATGGAATGGGGCAGTTCATACTTCTCAGAAATATTGTTTTGGACATCATTGTACTGGATATCCTCGGGTCACATTTTCAAGCCTTTCTTTGCAACATAGATGCCAAAACCTTTCATTTTAAGGCCTTGTCTACACTAAAGAGAAAAGTCGATCTAAGCTACGCAATTTGAGTTATGTGAATAGCGTAACTCAAACAAACATAGCTTAGATCTACTTACTGTGGGGTCCACACTATGTGATGTTGATGGGAGATGCTCTCCCATCGACTCCCCTTACTCTTCTTGATAAAGGTGGAGTACAAGAGTCGATGGGAGAGTGATCGGCGGTCGATTTAGTGAAGACCCACTAAATTGACCGCGATGCATCGATCGCTGCAGCGTCGATCCTCTAGAAAGTGTAGACCAGCCCTAAAGAAAAAGTGAACTGAGATTACAGTCACATACTTCCAGGAGCTGGGATTCAACCCATGGGTAGGTTGCCTATGCTTTATCAATCCTGGGTGATTCTCCTTTGGTAAAAACCATGAATTATTCCACAATCACCAAAGCCTGCACTCTCCAAGGCCCAGTCACTATATCTGACTGAACCAGAGTAAATGTGCCACGGAGACTGCTGCTTGGCGAAAGGTACTGATCCCTCCACTTTAATGACCTGAAGTGTAGGAATGGGAGGCAGATGAATGGCAAATGCATGTTAATCAGCCAGAATGGATATTAAAAGAAGAGGTAGCCTGAATCAGTCTCTCCTTGGCTGAACAATAAAATGTAGCTTGTAGGTAGGAAGACGAAGAATCGCCAGGTGGCCACAAAAAGCACTAACTGTCTGAGATAAAACCGTTGTTCCCTAAAAGGAGGAGGAGGAAAGAGAGCTCTCTTCCTGAAGGACGTCTAATAAAGAACAATGCCAAACTTCATGGAAAAAGGGTAGAAGGCCTAGTCAGTAGCAGAGACAATGGGGACGGGCAAACAATGTCCCTACTTTCTCCACTGGAAGAACCACCAGAAGAGTTACTAGAAAATCCTGTGGGCTGCAATGCCCAGAGTTTACATTAACTCTGCTCTCTTAAGGTGTCTCCTGTATTGACAAATCCAAGCATTAAAAAATCATACTTGCCCCCCAATCATGATATTAAAAAAACAACAACAAATGTGGGGTTATTTTTATTTGCTTTCTGGTTCTGAAACTTTAGAGTACACTTGTTTCATGTTTTCAAGCTTTTCCCCACAGCCATGAGGGCTAGGAACTCACTTTTTAAAAAACGAAAGCTGAGGTTCTCATGCAATCTCTTAAATCTAGAAGCTAGGATTTTAAGAAAAACACCAAATACCAAGACAGAATGAAATGGTGAGAATTGGAAACCCTGTTTTCTCAACATGTGTGCCAGTGGCTAGGATAGAATTTCCACAGCCCACAAAAGATCAACAATCAGCTTCCCTATAGGGATTTTGTACCCTATCAGGTTGTGGTAATTTTTTCTGCAACAGCTCTCAAGTTTTGATCTACAGAGCACTTGCTGGTGGTCCATGGGATGCTGGTTGGTCATTTGGTGCTCATTCTTCTTTCTTGTTTCCAGATTCTCTTGTAGGTGTTCAGAAACTGAAAAAGACAAGCCCGGACACCTGTAAAAAAAGCTGGAAACGAGGCAGAGGAGCAGTCTGCCTAGCTGCTTCCATTAGGGACCACTCCATTAAGAGGAATGGGTGAGGAAAACCAGAGACACTCTTTTGGACAGAGCCACCAACAGGACTGGAGCTGCCAGACACCATCAGAAGGCTCCAGGAGGAGGGGTAGAAGAGAAGCAGGAAGTAGGGAAGTATCTGCAGTGAGGCAATACTAGGAACAGGTGGCAGGGAAGCATGTGCAGGGCAGAACAGAACACAATGGAGCAGAATTTTAAAAGAAGAGCAAAAGGAGATCGTGGCTTTCTCCCCCCCGCCCCAAGACAGTTAACTAAAGACAGTTAACAACACAAACATTTCCCTAATATTATTTGTCTATGTTGGCAATTTCTGTAGCTTCCCCAGGGATATTGTATGATTGGAAGGGGAGATGGGATCTACAGTTTGAAAAAGTTTGAAAACCCTGCTTTAAAGGCTATGAAGGTAAGTGCAGGCAAGAGTCTCTCGTCTTGAAAGGTGTCCTCTCCCTTCCCCTACACATGTATTTGTGCCGTTATACTGAGAAGGCAAATACAGAATTGTCACCCTGCACTAGTCAAATCATTTATGTAAATATAGAACGGCATTACGTAAGGAAGTTTGATAGCAAAATGAAAATAGGCCAAGAATCCAAAAAGAATGTTTCTCAATATAGTTGAACCATTTGTAGCCCTATAGGTAAGGGTGCCCCATCAGCATTCCAATTATAAACCTATACACCTTTGCTATGTAAATCCACTCTATACCACACTTGCCATCTCATACTTACAAAGAAATATTCATTTTGACTTAAGAAGTCCATTTCACTATGTCCAGGACCTGAAGAAGCTAGTAACGATCTCTTTACTTTAAAACTTAGGAAAAATGACTTTTAAAATATTAACAACAAAAACAAGGACTAGGAACAATTAGATTTAAACGAGCTGGCTACCGTGCATGCGAACAGTGCATGTCCAGAGGAGATGCTCTGAGTTCACTTGCCTTTTAAAAATTGTTTTAAGATGCATCTTTTCTGATTCTATAAGGTTTTTTTGAGTAAATAATCTTTGTCTTTCTCTCCCCTACACACAAACAGAATGCACACAAGGGTGTGCGATGGCACATTTATATATTAATTCTATCGTAGCACATAAAGCAGGACTCTCCAGGCACTTATAAAGCCCAGAACTGCTGCCAGATCAGGGTCCTAATTTGAACACTCATATAGGGGGACAGATTCTTTGTGTGTGAACATTTTTTTTAAATTAAAAAACTAACAAAGGTATGTTAGATAATAAACAAATTTAAAAACACCCTACAATTTTGGACAGATATTGCATCCCCATTTCATGCCATGATACTAAATTTAGTTTATTCATCTTTATACAACAGTATAAATTAATAACATCTGACTGAATTTTTAGTTTACCCCAACAAAACCTTGCTTTCCAAGTTAAAGTCAGACCTTACATTCATATTAATATTGTATACATATATAAAGATAACTTAACCACAAAATAATGTGCAGCAATTAACTTTTCTTCCCAAGAGTGTTATCTTCCTAAGGCAGGATCAGTATTTTCTGAATTACAGTAAGTATTATTTATTTTTCAAATACTGAAGTACTATTTGTTCCAAATGGCATGACGCTTTTAAACCTTCCCCATCCATGACGATAATCAGCATTTAATACCAATCTAACATTCACTGCGGATGGGAACTTGCAACCACAATGCATTTTACAAAAACCTGACTATATACTTTAATCCTTTCAACTGCACCTGCAACACAAAGTATTACAGACTTTTAAAAACCTGCTCTCTTGAAAAGAAAAAATAAAAATAAAAAATTGTGCAGCATCAGTAACCAGATAATATTCTCAAATTTCAGTGATCTCGTCAATGGAGCCTTCCCCCATGTACTGTGCTCTGTTTCATGCAGTACATGGCTTTAGCTGGCCAAATCTTTTTTTTTTTTTCTTTTTCCTCTGAATCAGTAGCACAGTGAGGATCTTACTTTTTTTCTTTCTTTTTTTTTTTTTTTTTTAGCAGTGGCATATCAATGAGGCACAGATGTGTATTCCAACTCTGCATGGATGAGCACACTGTTCAATAGTGCTGGCTCACACGGTATCAGGGTAAGTTATCACTTCCCATGAAGGCACTCTTATCACCAGGGCCCAGAGAGGTGGCTGCAAATCGCAGCCTTTTTATTTTCAAGGCAGTTTTGCTGAACATTCAGGCTTCAAAGATTCACACTTCCAAAACTCTATAAGAGTTTGTGAACGCTCAATTTGCCAAAACTGTTTACAGTGTAATTGGGCACCGTACCTGTGTCCATGAGATAGCGAAGGCGCTTCTCCACCAGCGCGGCACGGGTGTCAATTTGCTTTTGCTCATTCTCTAGTGCTGCCAATTCTCCTACAACATACTGACTGGTGTCTTTGAACCCTTTCTGTTAAAGAGAACAAACAAGAAGAAAAAACATCACTTGTAAGTTGCATTTTTCCTTTCCACAAACACTTAGTAAGGCACTTACCTAAACAACCAAATATCCAGCTCACTACCAAAAAGCTAACACTTATATTTTATAAACCTTGCAATTTTGCCAAATATCATTATTTGGATGCACTATTTTTTTTTTTAAAAAGCATGGTTTCCTTAGAGGATATTTCAGTGTCTAGATGTTGATTTTGCTGTTTTAAATGACCTGATTTTTTGAAATTCTGTATAATTTATTTCTAAGTAAGAGCTGTTGTTATATACAACATAGTAAACCTGGAGCAATAATCCAAAGGTACTATTTATATTATTATTTACAGTGATAAGTTACGTGTGATTTCTGTTACATCCAGTTTTTATTTTGTTTTAAACTGCTAACTTTTAGGGGTTGTGTTTTTAGAAAGAACCATCACAAGAACATCATGGTGACAATGCAAAATGTGGGTTTTGGGATTAGAAAAACAAAAACAAACTTCCTTTGTTTTTGCATCTAGTTTCTCTGTGTCAATTCTACTGATGAGGCACACCAGACTAGGCTGTAATGCTTCTTCAGATTTCCCCTACTGCAGGCTATTGCCCTGATAAACAATGATCTGTAAAAGTATTGGTAATTAGTGTAGCCTTGATTCTTATCCTGACAGGTGGTGTCAAAATCCACTGCACAGTCTCTATGATGCAATGGGACTACACACTAGATCTGCTCCTCCTTCCCAGTTTTGTTAATCCCCAACTGCAATGAAGCCCCGTACGTAGACTTTATAAATCACTTTAAAACATTTTCATACCAGAAAAGTTATACAGCACTAAAAAAAGTCAAGTCTGTACTCTGTATCCTACATGTTTCAGCACTGTCTTGAAGGACAATATATACTCGTCCTCATGAATCTCACAAAATGTCCACAAACATCCTCAATGAACAAACCTGACTTACAAAATACACCTCTACCCCGATATAACGTGACCTGATATAACACGAATTTGGATATAATGGGGTAAAGCAGCGTTCCGGGGGGCAGGGCTGCGCACTCCGGTGGATCAAGCCAAGTTCGATACAACATGGTTTCACCTATAACACAGTAAGATTTTTTGGCTCCAGAGGACAGCGTTATATGGAGGTCGAGGTGTAGTTGGATCTCTCACTAGGATGTAGAGAGTGGTCATTCAGTATCCCAAAGTTATTTTCATATGGCCAGATTGAGTTCAACTTCCTTTGGAGCACTATTTTGATTTGGGACATTCTCTTAGGCCCCGTCTACATGTGGGAAGCTGGGGTGTGAATCTACCTCTTGTGAGCCTAGGGCTTGAGCAAAGTACATTAATGAAGTATTAATGTACGTCAGCAGGGTCCACACAGAAAGTTAGTCTGTGACAGGCTAGCAAGAGGTAGATCCACATCCCATCTTGCTGCAAACTAAATGTTTGTATAGATGAGGCTGACATAAAAGGGGTCTTACATAGTGCTGAAACATTATAGTTAGGGTATTTATGCAAAAGAAGTTAGGAGGAAAATACTACTATTTCAGGGATGCCTCCTCCACATTTTCTTCATAATCACCAATAAGCTTTCAGGAATTCTCCCCAAGGCTCTTTGAGACAGTTTTAAGGTTGAGAAGCTTAATACAGATGAGGCTTGTTTTCAGATTCCTCTTGTCCTTTGCAAAGGGATATACCTATAGCCATTATCCTTTGGGGATAGGAGGGGAAAATGCAGGCTCTTTTATCATCTGTATATCCCTATCACTGGCTAACTTGTTGCTGGATTAGTTAGTCAGTCACAACTAATTTGACTGAATTCTTTCAATTGTTTCTCAGTAAATATTGCTGAAAGAGTCGGTACAGCTTCACAATTGTACAATAGGGATAAAAATTATTATAGCTGGATATTACTGCAAATAAAGATAAATTCACTGTGAAGGCTGAGAGGATGGCATAAGTCTCACAACTATATGTAACAAGTCTGGAACTTTAAGATCTTGGGCACCTGGTGAAATAGGCATGTTGTTGCAACACACTGCGGTCACACCAGAAAATAGCATCAGTTCTAAAGGAAACTTTTTTTCACCTGTCTCGTAGCCACAACACAATTAAGGAAAGACAGCCTCCAAGTGGAGTACATGAACAAGAGAATTAGTGTGGGTGAGTTGAAGTGATGTATGATATGTGAAATATATTGCCTTTCAACTACAATGAATTGAAAACAGTATAAAAATGTCACTAATGTCAGCATGCAGAATTGTTCACAATGCCATTAGAAGATGAAAAGAAATGCTGTGTCAGGATGAAATATTCCAAGTGTTCATGTGTATTATCTGCATTTATAATGTGAATTCACTGAGGAAGACCTTACCAGCTTTGCTAAAGCACAGCTATGCTAATAAAGTAGCTGAGAGATTGTTAAGAAGTTAGGTGATTTACTATAGGTATCACAGCATTACAAAAGCTCTAACTGGCACTGAATTGCTTCAGCAAAAAGAATGAACGCATTTAGACAAATTGTGGACAGCAACATATGACCACCATCAAAGACTATGCTGTGCTTCCAGTCAAAAAATTCAGGTTAAAACTTGTTCTTCCTCCTTCTGTCCCGCAGCTGTCATTCAAAAGCAGCTTTCTCCCTGCGGTCTATCAAATATTTCCCTCACAAATCAATTTTACACATGATCAGCCCATACCCCTACTGAGCTGAACCTCCCCGTTAATTAAGTGAAGAAATTACCATATATATTATATTAATGCAAACATCATTCAGCTAGTAATTCACGGCTGATCTGGATAATGGAAAGGTTGAACACCCATTAACCCAAGCCAACAAAATGGGTTGGCTGAGAAATTCTAGCAGGTCTCATGTGACTCTTCCCTCTAACTGCAGCTCTGCGGTATCTGCTATTGTAATAATTAAAATCCTCCCGGTAGATCAATACTGGAATCTCTTTATGGGAAGTGCCCTGATGGAAATGTCTCAAGGAAGCTGGGGCTGTGGAACTCTGAAAAATTCATTTTTTTTTTATCTGACAATTATCACCACACTGCAGACTAATTCAACAGCGCACCCCTCTCACTCTGCTTTGAATGCACTGGAGATTGACATCTAAAAAACCCTAACATCTCATTTTAACAAATAAAGGCACTATTTCCACATACAGCTTGGAATTATCAGCAATCATGAAACCAGACAAAAAATTAATATACATTAAGCACTTCATCTTCTGATGGCTTCCTCTGAGTTTCAGTTATCGCTGCCTTCTCCTCATTTCCTCTCTTTGTATCTTCCTGTATTGATCTTTGCCTTTTCATCTCTTGAAAAAAGGGGAAAGACATGTAAAATTATTATAAAGCTTGATATTTGTGTATTGAAATGTGGACTTACATTATCAGGATTTTAATATATTTATTGTTAAATATTATTAAATCATAAGATGGGAAAACATGTTTTATATTTTCTCCTACCTGGTCGGTTCTCAACATATTGACTGAAAGACTGGAGCTGAGTTTTTCTGACTGTAGAGTCCTTGCTGAACACAACAGGATTTCTAAAACGTTCTGTTGCTTTTTGTAATCGCTCAGCACGATATTCTTCTGTTCCATTCTGTCAGAAAAACAAGACATACAACAGATTCTTTTGTTTACAAATGTGAAATCACACATTGGAAAGGTATGTTTCAATGACAGAACACAATGCGGGATTTGCAGAGAATTTCACAACTCAGATTGCTGTTGTGCGGGATAAAAGTATCAGCTGCTGAAAAAGAAGCAGAGTGATGAACTTTTTTTTGGCGGTGATTGGTTTTGGTTTGTTTGGCATCATCAGGCAGGACTCTGTATTGCTCAACAGCAAGATCTGTTAACTATGACGAATATCTTTCAGTGATGTGGATTTTAAATGACAGATAACTCTTTTACAACTTTAATTTGTCCTGCATGGTATACATTAGTGCCAACCTGCATAATGTATACTCCTAAACTTGATCTATAATCACTTGAAAAGCATGTTGCCTTTAGTCTTTCTTCCTCACAACTCTGCCCAGTAAAGAATTCTATCGTTTTGTATAGTCCCACAGACTTGTATGACAAGAAGAACTAGTTTCTAATTTTATGCCCATTGAGATAAACCACTAATGCTGGATGAAGGCTAAAAGGTAGGATTATAATACTATCCCACTGAACTGCATTTCATCAGCTATAACTTTCCAAAGCCAGATTTGTAAGTAAGCTCTTTACAGCTAAGGAAACTACAATTATCTTTTCCAGAGCTTCCTATGTTAATACTGGTAACAAATTCAAATGGTTCTATCAACATGAAATATCCCAGAAGACTGAACCACTGCAATGTGTGGAAACTGCAGATACCGAGGTGCTGTGTACCAAACAAATATTTCATTTTATACCTAATCTTTTATTATTTTTATTAAGTGTTTTGAAAGTAAATAGGGAAAGGCTAAGATGCATGACTAATAGCTAAGCCTGCTGAATGCTGAAACTGGTTATCAAAAGCTACCAAGACTTTGCCCTTCCTCTGCATTGAGACAATCAGTAATGAGGGAGTTCTCCAATGGCCTATTCTCTAGCCTCGAGGAGGCCTGGGATACAGAATCCTCAAGGGAAGGTAACAGTTTATCCTTTTCCACAAACACAGAATGCCTCATTTATAAACGTGTAAACTGCATTTTATTAAAACACAAATCCAACTCAATGCGGAAAGCTCCATGAGAACAGATGGACACCATACATTCTTTGCAATACCATTTTTAAACTCTTTGTTAAAAAGACGTACACAAAGGCACGCTGTTAAGTTGCACCTTTTGTTGGAGTAACTTAAAAAAAATCAATTAATACAGAAAAGCTTTTATAAAGAAACATCATTTTCATCAGGTTAGCGGATATCAAATTGCCCTAATGAAGGTGCCTGTGTGCCATTTATTGAACTAAGCTTAAAAAAGTATCACTCTCATTAGATGCATGTTTTTCCAGAGGTATGTTTTTGGGCTGTTATGATTCTGGTTTTAAATAAAAGGTGGCTTTCTGTTGTTAGGACAATAGATATTTGAAGTCTGAACTCAAGTCTTTACCAAAATAAACAAACAAGGCTAATTTTTTAGGCCTGGCAACATGTTAAAATATCAGTGCGATTAGCAAGTAAATCCCATTTTAAGAAACCTTTTTATGACTAGGGACTTCTGCCACTTTACAAATGTATTCCTCTAAGCCCACTAATTCAGTTAGCCTTTTCAATCCATTGTATTATTCTTGGGCCAGCTTCATTTTGCATTAAATCCACTGCAGAAAGCTAAATTGAACGCAAAAATCAGACTTGATCCAGGCTTCCTTTTGTTCAAAGATAGAGACCGAAAGTCCTCTACTGCTGCCACACACTTTCATCACCAATTTATAGGAACCGACAGTGTAAGGGAAAAGCAATGAAAGTCATTGTTTTGGGACTTCAAAGCATCTCTGTATCTGGGGAAGGAAATCCTTTCAGTCAGCAGTGCTGTCCCCACAGTCTGCAGGTGGGTGAAAAGTTATACACAACTGGAAGTGCCCCAAAGCCATAGAGATATTAATGACATGCACAGGGTATTTTTTATTTAGTTATAATAACATAAAAGGGCCTAATTAAGAAAATAAAATGGAAAACTCATATGTATGTACTTTATGTTAAAATGGTGTACATTAAAGATTGACAAAACATGCAGCGTATATACTTGTCTTAAAATTCATTTTTCTCAGACTCACTCACTTCCAGATTACACAGACTTCTATATATTTTTACAACATAATACATTCTAGTTTTGGTTGAGCAAAACAGGTGGTGAGACTTGAAAGGGAAGAAAAATACGTGGTGTCCAATTTTGCTCTTACTGCAGTCAATGAGAATTTTGCCACTGACTCTTCCTATGCCTTCATTTCAGATTTAAGTGGTAAGCTGAACAGTAAGAATTTAGAGGTGTTTGTACAGACCTCACGATTATGCCAGCCAATTACAGTTATAGCTATAGTATGGCTAAAAAAAATCATAATATAAACAGAAAATGTGTTGATTGATGCGTAGAAGAACCCCACTGCACTGCAAACTCTGCAACTGCACTGCCCAGCAGATTCTCCGCATTTCTTACTGTGATGGATTTGATAAGAAATTATTTTCCTCATCATAAAATGCAAACCAGAAATCAGAACACACAGGTACAGAGATAAAAGCATTAATCAAAACTTACCTTAATGTCTTGCTCTGAGCTATCAGTTACAGCTTTCTGAGCAGCACTGAAGAGTGAATTTGCCACCTGTGGCTGAGCTTCTAGGAGCTTCCTCAGCTTCAAATCCACCAACTTACTGTTTTGTTCTGCTAAATATGCAAATACCACGTACAACAGAGTGAGATGCATTTAAATGGAGAGTTGCTACAACAATGTATCAGTTTAATAGAATTCATAGTACTATCATTTTAAACTAAAAAGTGAAAACTGAGGAGAAAAAGATCTTTAAAGCACATATTGAACTAGATCTGTATGTGTTACACATACAAACATCTCCCAAGTTTTCTCAAAAACATACATTAAAGAAAGTTAGAACTTGGTTCTGCACCATCAAGTACAGCTTGTACTATGTTATAAAGTAGTGAACGATAAACACATGAACTTCACAAAATGTTAAGTTCCTCTCAGCTAGTACACATACTCTGGCTTCTCTTTTGGATATATAAAAACTATTAGAGAAGAATTTATTTTAAGATGGAATATTAAAAATTCATCAGCTATTTTAGGTTCTGATAAATTAATATTCTTTGTAAACTTGAATGGTTAACACAAGATTCCTTGGGCACAGCTTCTCAACTTTAAAACCAGAGTGACAACAAAGCCATCTTTCTAGTAATGTTTGTTATAAATTATGGAATATAATGGAGTTAGGAGTGAAATCAAATACATTTATTACTTCATAAAAAAATAAAATCTTCAGAAGCCTCATCCAAACCCCCAGTGAAGTCACTGGAAAAATTCCTATGGCTTTGCATCGGGGCTCATATGTACAATATTTCACTTCCCATTAATGCTTATTTGACCACATGCAAAGTATATAGTGTTTTGTATGTGAGTAGTGTGTGCACGTACACACCCCCACCCCAACCATACATATGACCACACACATATTTGAGAGAGAGAGAGATTAATAGAATATATTACAATTTTGTGAGCTACAGTCACACTGGTAGGGAGCAGAAGGTGCATCACCTGGAGGCATTATGCATGCAAGTCGTGCATGGGGTGAACACACTGCAAAACAGCACTTGCTACATGTGTTCTACAGATGTACCTTGCACTCCAAACTGCAGTCCTGTACTCACAAGCTAGAATGCAGGAAGGAGTAGTCAAATTAATTTCCTAACCGCACTCCTTCTAAGGCTTGGAGTTCTGTGAACAATGTTGGACATCCTGTTCCTCAAAATATTCCTGGGGAGTTAACAACCAAATATCTGCCTGCCTCCTACAGAGACATGATGTGACGGGGTGTGATGAAGGACAGCTTCGCTCTTCTCTGGCACACCGATGCACGGTGGCTATAAGTTAGCCTAACATATGAGTGCACACACATACACACTGGCTTATACACAAACACCATGCAATATTTGTAATACACAGATGTTCACGTTTTATAAAATACATTCACAGCAGCACACGGTAGCGGCAGTAACAAATATTGATGCAGGATTTAAAATCAACAACTTCCACATTTCAAAAAGAAGTTCTCAAACCAGTTTCCTTTTACTTCATTTATGGATTCTGCCTAAAATTCTATGG
Source organism: Gopherus flavomarginatus (assembly GCF_025201925.1). NCBI lineage: Eukaryota > Metazoa > Chordata > Testudines > Testudinidae > Gopherus > Gopherus flavomarginatus. The sequence continues at coordinate 15,471,454 of NC_066620.1, read as the reverse complement.
AAAGAAGAAGGGTTCAGCAGGTAACAAATTCATTAATCAAGTCACCGAAGATCTCAAATAGACAGGACTCTTTGGGTGTTCATCCCATCCACCTGTCTCCAGTAGGATCTCTCTCTTAGAAAAATGGTTCGCAGAAAGAAAGGTTGGAGAATCACTAGGTTAGGAGACATACCATAAATAATCAATTCCTAATTGTCTTCTCCTCCCAAGTATAAAGAAGTAACTCACCTTGTGCAATAATGATGGTTCTTCGAGATGTGTCCCTATGAGTGCTCTACTGTAGGTGTGCTTATGTCCCTGAGCTACAGATCAGAGAACTTCAGTAGCAGGCTCCATTAGGCCCACACATGCGCTGTCCTCCCTCATACTGTGCCACGAGACTAGTCAGCACGCATGGGCTAATCCCCCTCAATTCCTACACTGCCACAGAGTCACTGACAAGAACTCCGAAGTAGAGAGGAGGTGGGTGGATTATGGAGCACCCACAGTGACCATTCTTGAAGAAGGCGACGGATGAGATCAATCTTATGGCATGTGTACAAACTGAATATGGAAGGGTCATGTTGCTAATTTGGTAGCACTGTCTGATGCAGTTCGGAACCCACTTAGTGAGCCTTTGGTTTGATATTGCTGAGTCCTTGGATCTTTCCACAATGGAGAAGGGAAGTCTAGGACAGTGGTCTCCAAACCTTTTGCCCCACCACTCCCTTACCTGATTCACGCCCCCCTGGGAGCTGTGACTGGGGGCTGGGGCTGGGAGCAGGCCTGTGGTCAAGGCCCAAGGCTGCAGTGGGAGTGGGGCAGGCACTGCAGCTGGGGCCTTGGCCAGGAGCGAGGCCACAGTTGGGGCCAGGAACTGGAGCTAGGGGCCCCAGTTGGAAGCAGAGCCCCGGCCAGGAGTGGGGCTGGACCGCTGGGGCCAGAATGGAGCTGGGGGCAGACTGCTCCCTCCCAGCCTCCTGGGGGCTGGCCTGGGCCCCTCTGTGCCCCACAAATGTTCCTCTGTGCCCCCTTAGGTCACACCCCACAGTTTGGGGACCACTGGTCTAGGGGACTTCCTGAAGGCCCTCATCCTGTCAAGGTAGAAGGCCAGGACTCTCCTGATGTCGAGGGTATAAAGTATAGCCTCCCTGTTGCCTTGGTGAGGCATGGGGTAGAAGACTGGAAGGTGAATTAATTGATTCACGTGATATAGAGCAGTTACCTTGGGGATGAATTTTGGATGTGCCCTGAGCATAATCCGGAAAGAATACTGTGTAGCGGGGATGTGCCATTAGGGCTGCTATCTCTCCTATTCTTCTGGATGAGATAATCGCTATGAAGAACACCATTTTCATTGATATATATCAAAAGATTTAGCTGATAGATGTCAAAAGTCAGCCCTTTCAATACTAGGTTTAGATCTTACATGGGGGTAGGAAGTGGAGGCTGAGGCTCAGTGGGAGGAAGTAGACAAAGGTGTTCTTGATCACTCTCAACTCGAGGAGATTGATGTGGAGGGATATCTCTGCAGGCAATCATTTGCCTTGTGTCATGAGGCCATTTAAATGCATGCCCTGCCCTGTATGTGATGCACTGGTGCTAAGGAGTGACGATGGTAATGTCTGCGAGAAGGGGATCCCTTTGCACACATTTATTTTATTAAACCCTTGAGGAAACATTTTGTGGTTGGGTCTGACAGCACTGAGTACCCCTCTACACGTTGGTGAAAAGCTGTGATAGCTGCTAGATGGACCCTAAGAAAGCTTAGGGATAGTTCTGACTTTTTAAGGGTCAGACCATGGTCTAGAATGTGTGGAAGAGACATGGATGTTGGGACATGCACTGAATCTGAAACCTCAACCATTTCTGCAGGTAAGTGTGTCATGTGGAGGACTTCTTACTGTGGAATAGAACCTCTTGTACTTCCCTGGAGCAGGAGCTCTCTAGCTGCTGGAACCACCTTTGAGGAGCCATGCTTTGAGGGAGAGAATCCCCAGGTTGGGATGCAGATTATGCCCTTTGTCCTGTGAGAGGAGGTGCGGAATAGCTAGGAGGGAGATTGATGGGCATGTTGCGAGCTGTGCCAAGCCAGGGTCCTAGGTCTGTCTTGGCCAGGTAGGAGCGACCAGAATGACATGAGTGCCGTTCCTTTTTATTTTTAATAGGACCTTCAGAAGTAGAGGAAATGGAGGGAAGATGTAAGGAAGGTCCCCATCCCATGGGAAAAGAAGGGCATTGCCCAGGGTGTGCTGTTCCATCCCTGCTGTGGAGCAGGAGCATGGACATTTCTTGTTCTGGTAAGTGGCAAACAGGTCTATGGATGGTGATCTCCATCACGTGACAAGGTCATGAAGCACAAACGGATGTATCTCCGACTCGCAACTGAGATTGTCTACTACTGAGTTCTGTGTGCTGGGAGGAAACCCGTGGACAGGGTGATGTCATGGGAGATGCACTAGTTAAATAATGTCATTGCTTCCTCACATAGGGAGGGTGACCTGATCCCCCTTACCTATTAATGTAGTACATGTATGCTATATTGTCTCTTAAGATCTTTGTATAGGATCCTGCAATCAGCGGGAGGAAGTGGACACAGGTGTTCTTGACCGCTCTCAACTCGAGGAGATTGATGTGGAGGGATATCTCTGCAGGCAACCATTTGCCTTGTGTCAAGAGGCCATTTAAATGCATGCCCTGCCCTGTGTGTGATGCATTGGTGCTAAGGAGCGACGATGGTGATGTCTGCGAGAAGGGGATCCTTTTGCACACATTGGCCAGGTCCTTCCACCAATCTAAGGAGTTTCTGATCCTGATAGGGGTTTGTCCAACCTGTCCCTATTTGGTCTGAAAACCAAACTGAACCACTGTTGGAGGCATCACATGTGGAGTCTGGCATGCGGTATCACTGCCATGCCTGCTGCCGTATGTCCCAAGAGTTGGAGGTGGAGCCTGGCCGGTACTTGTGGGTTGCATTGAACATTGTCTATGAGTGAAACCAGGGATAGGAATCTTTGTTGGAGGTTAGGAGGGCTTTAGTCTGTAGGGCTTTAGTCAGGTCAGCCCCTATGAATTCCAGGCATTGCTCTGCAGTGCGTGTTGACTTCTGGGTGTTGATCTGTAGACCCAGTTCTGTGAACTAGTGTATTGTAGTATCAATGACTTGGTGAGCCTCCTTGAGAGATTGGGTTCTAAGGATACAATCGTCCGGGTATGGGTAAATGATTATCCTTAGTGAGCGTAAATGAGCAGCTACCACTGAGAGAATTGTGGAAAATGCTCTAGGGGTCGATGAGAGCTCGAAGGGGAGGACTCTGTATTGGTAATGATCATGTCCCAGAGTGAACCTGAGAAATCGTCTGTGAGTTAGTAGGATCAAGATGTGAAATCAGACGTCCTGGAGGTCAAGAATCAAAAACCAGTCTACCAGTTCCAAGGCTGGAATGATCATTGATAAGGTGACCATCTTGTGCTTCTGAGCCTTGACAAACTTGTTGAAAGCTCTGAGGTCCAACAGGGCTCTCCAACCTCCCTTCCTAGGGGCATTAGAGTAGAATCCCTTGCCTCATAGATGTTGAGGTAGTGGTTCTATAGCTCCTAACCTACTCCTGCAGCAGTAAATTTCAGTGAAAAGAGTCTTTCAAGAGGGATGGGGAAGGGTGTTGTGGAGGGGGTAGGGAGGTGAAATGGATGGAGTACCTGGATGGGACGATATGTAAGACCCATTGGTCTAATGTTATGCATTCCTAGGCACTGCAAAATGTTGCCAGTCGGTAAGCAAATAGGTGTACAATGATGTTGGTTGTATCAGTTGGGGGTCTTGTGGTGCCTCAACCTGCCCATCAAAAGTGGAACTTAGATACTGGGGGTTGGGATGAAGGTTGTGGGCTCGACAGCTTGCATTTTGGGAATATCTCTTTCTTTCTTTGTGGCTTGTAATGGCGCTGAGGTTTGTATTGAGCTGCATATCACCTATGCTAGGATTGAGGACTAAATTGTCTCTCCTGTCCGGGTGTATAGATTCCCAGCAACCTGATGGTAGCCCTGAAATCCTTCAGCGTATGAAGGGAAGCGTTGGTCTTTTCGGCAAAGAGCTTTTTGCCCTTGAAGGGAAGATCTTACACTGTAAACTGAACCTCTTTCAGCAATCTCAACAAGTGGAGTCACGATGCCCATCACAGCACCACCGCCATTGAGAAGGACATGGCTGGTCTGTTGGTGGCGTCAAAGGCCAATTGTAGTAATGTTTCTGCCACTAGGTGCCCTTCCTGTATGATGGCCTAGAAGGATTCCCAATGTACCTCTGGCAGTTTTTCAATAAAATCATTAAGTTTATTATAATTTGTGCAATCGTATTTGGCCATGAGCACCTGACAGTTGGCAATATGGAAGTGTAAGGTGACGAGGAATACACCTTTCTACTGAAAAGATCAAGATGCTTCCAATTCCTGTCATAGGGCATAGCTTTGGACTGGTGTTGTCAGACATGGGAATTGACAGTGTCCACAATGATGGAATTGTGTGGAGGGTGGGAAAAGAGGAATTGCGATTCCTTGCTGAGGACATAACATTTTTTGTCCACACATTTGCAATTTGGCACCACCAATGCTGGGGTTTTGCACATTGTTTTTGCCAGGTATAAAATTGCTTCATTTATTAGGAGGGCAATCTTTGAGGAAGATGAAAAGTGGAGAATATCAAGAAGCTGATAGTGGGTGTCCTTGACCTCCTGTAGTGGTATGTGGAGGGTGTCCGCCACCCTCTTCGCCAGCTCTTGGAAAAGATGGAACTTGTCTGCCAGAAATGATTGGGGAGGCATGATGGCTTTGTCCAGAGAAGAGGAGGACATGGTCTTTAATGTTATTTCCTCTTCAGGACCGGCTTCCTGTTCCTCTATCTCCTGAAGCCGTTCCAAGGCCCTGGATGCTGTGGCCAAGGGTGTGTACCTGGAGGTTCTCAGGTGAGGCTTGAAGCTCGAGAAGCAGGCTGTCAGTGTGCAACCCAAAGGTTCCAATATGGCCATTCTGGTGGCTTAGGGCCTGGTGGAAGTACTCACAGGTGGGGGGGAGGGATAGCTCAGTGGTTTGAGCATTGGCCTGCTAAACCCAGGGTTGTGAGTTCAACCATTGAGGGGGCCATTTAGGGATTTGGGGATTGGTCCTGCTTTGAGCAGGGGGTTGGACTAGATGATCTCTTGAGGTCCCTTCCAACCCTAATGATTCTGTGATTTGCGGGTACATTCTCAGGCCTTGTTGGCAGTGGGTCTCATATGGAGCTTGGGAGGAGTACTGTGAGACCATCTCCTCTGACTCATTATCTCACAGACTTTAAAGTCAGAAGGGACCATTATGATCATCTAGTCTGACCTCATGCACAATGCAGGCCACAGAATCTCACCCATCCACTTCAATAACAACCCCCTAACCTATGTCTGAGTTACTGAAGTCCTCAAATTGTGGTTTGAAGACCTCAAGCTGCAGAGAATCCTCCAGCAAGTGACCCGTGCCCTCATGCTGCAGAGGAAGGTAAAAAATCTCCAGGGCCTCTGCCAGTTTACCCTGGAGGAAAATTCCTTCCTGACCCCAAATATGGCCATCAGTTAAACCCTGAGCATGTGGGCAAGACTCACCAGCCAGCAACCAGGAAAGAATTCTCTATAGTAACTGAGATTCCATCCCATCACAGACTACTGGGCATACTTACCTGCTGATAATTAAAGGTCAATTGCCCAATTAATTGCCAAAATTAGGCTATCCCATCATACCATCCCCTCCATAAACTTATCAAGCTTAATCTTAAAGTCAGACAGGTCTTTTGCCCCCACTACACCCCTTGGAAGGCTGCTCCAGAACTTCACTCCTCTCATGGTTAGAAACGTTCCTCTAATTTCAAGTCTAAACTTCCTAGTGTCCAGTTTATAGCCATTTGTTCTTGTGTCCACATTGGTACTAAGATTAAATAATTGCTCTCCCTCCCTAATATTTATCCCTCTGATATATTTATAAAGAGCAATCATATCCCTCCTGAACCTTCTTTTGGTTAGGCTAAACAAGCCAAGCTCTTTGAGTCTCCTTTCATAAGACAGGTTTTCCATTCCTTGGATCATCCTAGTAGCCTGTCTCTGAATCTGTTCCAAGACAGCAGAGGGGCATGGCATGGCTGCGGGAATATCCTCTGTGTTCGGTAAAAGATCGGTGCCACAATGTATGCTGAGGTCTCTGATTTGGTGGAATTCAGCCAGTGCAGAACGTCCTACTGTCGGGAGCGGGGGCTGTGGAGACCTAGTCTGCACTGATCTCTCCGGTGCTGGGTGAACTGCTGCTGGTAGTGCTGAGGCCAACTCATGTACTAGGACCGTCTTCTTAGAGTGCTTACTTAGTACTAAGGGACAAGAAGACTTGGTGCCCATGCCCATAGGTTCTGTGGGCCTGTCAGCAGTACCAGGAGCCGATGGCCATTGTGAGGCATGGACGCCAGACTGAGATGGTCGCGGTGCTGAAGATACCAAGTGAGATGGCAATTGTTTGCAGCTATCTCTGGGGTTACTTAGAGAACTTGTGAGAGGGGTCCCAGGCCTACTACTTCGACACACTTCTCTGAGATGTCAAAGATTATGGGGAAGATTCACATCCGCCAGGAGACTGAGGTTGGAAAGTTGCCTCAAAGATGATGATTTTCTGGTGGAACTCTCTGTCTTTGCAGGATCTCGACTGGACCTGCTGGCAGAAGGTACACAGAGCGCTTATCTGCGACCGGGACCGCCTTGTTGCAGGTGCAGCACTTCCTGAAGCCCAGGGTGCTGGGCATACCCCGATAAGGGGAAGGGTCCCCAGAGGGAAAAAGGCCAGAAAAAGAAAAGAAGAATTACAACTAGACAACAACTAGAACGATCACTGGAAAAACTATCTGACTGAGAAGCAAACAGGGGAACAATAGTCTTAACAGACTGCTGCTGGCTCTGTGTCTAGCCAGGGGCGGTTTAGAAGGAACTGAGGGGAGTTAGCCTATGCATGCTGACTAGCTCATGGCGCAGCATGAGGGGGGACAGTGCATGTGCAGGCGCAATGGACACTGCTACTGAAGCTCTTTGATCAGCAGCGCAGGGATGCAAGTGCACCTACAATAGAGCACCCACAGGGACATATCTCGAAGTACCAATATTTACTGGAAAATCTTTTTATAGGCTTCTATTTCAGGCAGTCAGACTAGATGACCACAGTAGTTTCTTTTAGCCTTAAAATCCATGAATCTTTTGAACATCAGTTTGAACCTAACACTAGAAATATTCAATATATTTTCTGCACAGAAAATATCAAAGCAGAAATAATAAATGACGTGATTCAAGCTTATTAGGCCTACAAATTAGCCTGCTCTGAGTGCTCTTCCAAATTGACGTATTTCATCATTTGTTGCTGCAGCTCCAAACACCCAATTTACCTCATCCAAGACATGATCAACTGACATATGCAACCATTGTAAGCAAAGTGATATATAGATCATCATCAATTTAATGTACAAAGAGCCACATATAAAGTAAAGGAGTTTGATTTAGCATACAATGGGCCAGATCCATGGGTCTAGCCAGTGTAGACAGAAAGTGAGGACTTGTCTACATGGTGGGGTAATGTGCTTTACGGGTGGTCTATGTGTTGCATGTTCATTGCTCTGTGTAGACCTTGCTGATGCACTTTAGCATAATGCTGTTTGAAACAGTATTATGTTAAAATGTCCTAGGGAACCTTTAGTGCACACGAGCAGGGTCTACATGGACAAATTAGAACTCATACCCCCAGACAGTGCCTTACCCCACCAGGTAGACAAGCCCTCAGTCACAGGATGGCTAAAAGCTCTCCCTAGCATGCCCTTGTTCCTGGTGCTGCTCCATGCATGCCATACTTCTCTGGGCTGCTCTAACTTAAGCCAACTTGTAATGGGGCCATACGAAACCAAAAAAGCAGCCATGTGGTGTACCATAGTAAAGGGGTGCACTGACCACGCTCATTTTTCCTACTACCCTGGCAGCAGGCAGGGTGGACAGAGTATAAGCCCCTCCAATGGCTCTATAGCACTGCAGGATCAGAGAGCTGTTTAGACAAGTATGCGGACGCTGTGAGATTTTCAAAAGTGCCTAAGCAAGTTAGGTGCCTGACTGACTAAGAGGCTTTGGAAAATTCCATTATGTGCTTATCTGAATTTTTAGACATCCAAATATCTTTAAAAACCTGGCTTCTAGTTACCTGAGAGAATATCCCCATGGGTAAATATTGTCACACAGTTGTGTTAGTGAAGGAATCTGAACTCAAGCTTCTGTGGTTTAAAATTCTAATAAGAGGTTATCATCCTTACGTATTATTACTATTTGGCAAGCATGCAAAGTGGTCACGTACAGGCCATTCTAATAATATTGATGATTTTAAAATTTGGTATAGAAAAAACTGTTTTAACTTTGTAAACCACCTATGGCCAATTCTGTGTTGGTTTACATCTCATACAACCCCACGGGGAGGAACTCAATGGGACTGCACAGGGTGTAAGTCTGAACAGAATTTGTGCTCCATAATCTGAGCACAAATATATAATACATAAATAATTGAACAGTGACCAGTCAAAAACAAAACAAAACAAAAAAAAAACAACGCACCCAACCCCTTGAAGTGTAATCCCGCTACAGACTTGTGAACACAAAAACCTGCATGGCTTGGCTGGTGCAGTTAGTGTAATCACACCTTGTCTCCAAACAGGAACACACATTGGAATCCACCATTATATTAAATATTTCTTCTGTTGTTGATCTTAAATTTGAAGCAATAATAAACAAGTAAGTAAATAATTCAGGAAAGTGAAATGAACTTAAGGGTTAAAAAGATTTGAAAAAAGACACAGCTAGGCTAACATTACTGAACAGATAAAAGACACAGATACTGATGATGAAGAAGTGTTAGTCATGCAAAATACAGAGAACAGCCATTATTTAAATTACCAGTAGAATCAAGGTCATTTTCTAGGTTAGTAAGTTCATCTCCACCTTCTGTAATAGAGCATTCAGGAATCTCCTCATTAGTATTTATCTCAGTATTATGATCCTCATCTGTAGGAACATGTAGCGTTAACGTTAGTACTTTGTCTTGTTCACGCACCATCCCAGTAAAAACATTAGTAGTTTAGTGACAGTTGAGCACCACTATGGCAAGAAACGCAAACTGAAGTAACGAAATCAATCTGCAGGGAGATTTCCCAGTTTTCACTAACAAGTATATTTTTAAATTGATGCAATTCAGTATATACACATAGTGGAGGTGCAAAGGATGTAATCAGGGAAGAATCTGGCCTCAGGTACAATCTTCAATTGGGCTGGATGTCTGACCAATGTCAAAGAACACACAAGTTACAATTATTTTTCTTACACCCTTCAGCATTCTAACAGGTTACCTGTGGATCACCTCGTCATTATGGCTGATCTTTGATAGAGTAACACATTGTGAGAACCATCCTTACAAGTAGACACCTACTGCTCTGTCACAGCACCAGTCTGAATGGTGAGGCCAGTTGGCAAGGAATGCAGAGTTTTAATAAATAATCTTCATTATACTTTGTACTTCCATGGGGCCCTTCCATTGGGCATCTCAAAGCAGTTTACAAACATGAATTAAATAAGCCCCATAACATTCCCATGAAGTAGGTAGACACTATTATCCTCATTTTGTAGATGGGTAAAACCAAGGCATAGAAAGGGTAAGTGACTTAAGGAAGGTCAAGCGATGAGCAGGTGCCCGAGCCAGGAACAGAATTCATGAAAAGTCCTGACTCCTACTTTCCTTATTTTACTGAGAGACCATATACTGTACATACAGTGAAATTAAAACAAGTAACATTAAAAGTAAGTCAGTAAAAGCTGGGTAACACCTTCAAAATGTTTAGCTACATTTTATTAAATAATTTCTAGTTTCTTCAAGTGAAGCTGTTTGCTGTTTGGCGTGTATGTACATGAGAAATGGACTGAGGGGTATTTAGAGACCAGAAAGGGAAAGAGGATGGCTTTCATATGAAGGGAAGTTGGAGACAATTAGAAAGAAAATGGGAAAATGGCAGTATTGGAGAATAACTATTACTTAAAATTGGAGGTCACACAGGTTAGTGAAAATTTACTTTGATACATTTCCAACTCAGCCAAATGTAGAAGAGTCTAAATATGGTAGTTAGAAACTGCCTAGACCCCAAACCTTAACCTTGAACATCTCCTCATTTTTGTGACGTTTGGATCTGGATCAGAACTTTTAAGCCTAACCCCTAGCTCTGTAGTAGGCTAAACCAAAACCCCTGAACTTTGGGCATGCAACTCAGGTCCACGTCTATTGACAACAGAACTTAAGTTTTCCATGGAGGCATACAGAACACAGCTGTTTATTTTGTCCACCTGTTCATCTTTACAATCACTGTAATTCACATGCTTCAAGCCTCCCTATTTTTCTTTTTTTGCTGCAACTCTTCCTTTTACATCAGTTGCACTCTTCCTTCCTCTTTAGATTGTCAATCCACCCAACACAGTTGCTAATGTTCTTTGTGCAGCTTTGCTCATTCCAAGTGCGGCTCTTGCTACAATGAAGAGGAGCAAAGCATTTTGAAATACATCAGCAACCAGTCCATTTGAGTCAATAAACAAAGTCAGGAGTTCTGCGATGTAGATGATGAAGTGGGGTGGGCAGAGGAAGATGTGTTGGATAACTCTAATAGCAGATTTGATTAGGGTGGGCTAGGGAAAGAAGGGGATTGAAAGGTGGGGCCAATTCTTTTGTGGGTTTCCTCTGTGTGAGTCTTTAAGGAAAAAAGTATAGGAAAGACTGGGGGAAGAAGACCATGAAGGAGATGTGCATAAATTTTCAGGACCTAATCACATCAGCCACGCCATCAAGGGCTCGTTCACCAGCACATCTACCAACGTGATATATGCCATCATGTGCCAGCAATGCCCCTCTGCCATGTACATTGGCCAAACCGGACAGTCTACGTAAAAGAATAAATGGACACAAATCAGACGCCTAGAATTATAACATTCAAAAACCAGTTGGAGAACACTTCAATCTCCCTGGCCACTCGATTACAGACCTAAAAGTCGCAATATTACAACAAAAATTCTTCAGAAACAGACGCCAACAAGAGACTGCTGAATTGGAATTAATTTGCAAATTGGACACCATCAAACTAGGCTTGAATAAAGACTGGGAGTGGATGGGCCATTACACAAAGTAAAACTATTTCCCCATGCATATTCCACCCCCACAGTTCCTTACATCTCCTTGTCAATTGCTGGAAATGGGCCATTTTCATTACCACTATAAACAGTTCTTTTTCTCTCCTGCTGGTAATAGCTCACCTTAACCGATCACTTTCCTTTTAGTGTGTATGGTAACACCCATTGTTTCATGTTCTCTGTGTATATATATATCTTCCTACTGTATTTTCCACTACATGCATCTGATGAAGTGGGCTGTAGCCCATGAAAGCTTATGCTCAAACAAATTTGTTAGTCTCTAAGGTGCCACAAGTACTCCTGTTCTTTTTATAAATTTTCATGTGGGTGCAGGGTAAAGCTATGCGAGAAACGGAAAGTAGAGGGACTGGGTCGGCTAGGCCATGCTATGGGGAGGATAAGAAGGGGATCTGATGTCAGAATGGGCATTATATAGTATATCTGGACATCAGCAAGGCTTTTGACACAATCTCACATGACATTCTGATAAATAAGCTAGAGAAATGAGGGCTCAACAGAACTACCATTAAGTGGATATATAACTAGTTAAACAACCATAAACAAAGAGTAACTAGTAATGGAATGATGTCAGATTGGAGGGAGGTCTGTTCTGGGTTTAAAATCTTTATTAATGACCTGGATGTAAGAATAGAAAGCATACTGATCAAATTTGCAGATGACACTAAGCTAGGGGGAGGTTGCCAATACTTTGGAGGATAGAGCTGAAATTCAGAGGGATCTTGATAAACTGCAGAACTGGGCTATAGACAACAAAATGAAATTCAGCAAAGACAAATGTGAAGTGCTGCACTTAGGGAAGAAAAACCAAACGCACAAATATAGAATAGGGGATAACTGGCTTGGCAGCAGCACTGCTGAGAAGGATCTGGGAGCTGTAGATCACCACCTCAGGATGAATCAGCAATGAGATGCTGTTGCAAAAAAAGCAAATCCAATTTTTGGTTGCATTAACAGAAGCATAGCATGCAAGTCACGGGAGGTGACAGTACCCCTCTACTCGGCGTTGGTTAGGCCTCACCTGAGAGCTGTGTCCAATTTTGGTCACCAATGTACAGAAAGGATGTAGAGGAACTGGAGAGGATGCAGAAGCAAGTGACGAAGAGGATACAAGGGATGGAATGCAAGCCATATGAGCAAAGGTTGAAGGAACTGGATATGCTTAATTTGGAAAAGAGAAGATTATGGGGGGATATAACAACAGTCTTCAGATACTTGAAAGGGTGCCATATAAAAGACAAAGAAAAGTTGGTCTCTCTTGCCACAGAGGGTGGTACAAGAGACAATGGGTTCAAACTACAGAACAGATTTAGACTAAATCTCAGGAAAAAAAGTTCTAACTGTATGAACAGCAGGACAATGGAATAGGTTGTGGAAGCTTCTTCACTGGAGGTTTTCAAAAGGTGGCTGGATAGCCATTTATCTTGGATGGTTTAGACACAACAAATCCTGCATCTTGGCAGGGGAGTTAGACTAGATGACTGTTGCAGTCACTTCTAATTCTATGGTTCTATGATTCTAGGGACTGGATGATCCTGAAAAATGCTCTTGGTGGAAGATGCACATTGAGTTGCAGCTATATGGAAGGTGGGTAAAAGCAATATTATTGGTCCTTCGGTGAGGAACTAGGTAAGGGAGTATCACGTGTGCCAGAGACAATGTTATTAGTAATGATCTAATTGTGGGAGAGCGGTTGGAGCATTTAAGGAAGCATTAAGGATGCCACAATATACACTTTCTGACCCTGTTTACATTTGAGCTATTTTGAATATGGAGGTGGTTTCTTTTTTATTTGAAGTTTTAAGTTTGGACTGAAGAGAGAAAAATGGAAAAAAGAAAGAATTTCAGCATAAGGAATCTTGGAAGAATGTGGGAGGTGCTAGGCTAAAGCAATGGAAGAAAAGAACCCAGAAGGAAAATGAAAATTGTTCAAAGGTATTTAAAATACAGTCAACACAAAGCTATGTATACCATCCATCAAGAAATACATTAGGTTAAAAACAAGAAATGTAGACAAACAAAGGTTTTCAAAGAAGAAACAAGGGTAAGCCAGAGGCACAAGAGAGGTAAAAAACACCAGATATAGGTGAGTTGTGGCACAAAAATCACCAAACACCTGACATTCTTGTTGTCAGGTCTGGACAAGGAGCCTGAATTATCCTCTTACCCCATACCTCTAAAGGCCTCACTTAAATGAGAAAATTATACCAATTTAACTCAATCAGTTTAGAAAAGGATTTAATTAAAATGGTGAAACAGCCTTGTGGGGACACTCTTATTTCAGTTTAAAAATATCTTATATCAATTTAGCTTACGTTGATTCCATACCGTCTTAAGCTAGATTGATATAAGGTACTCTTGAACTGATTTAAGAGCATCTACACAAGAGGGAGTGACACCAATTTAACTACATCAGTGTCTAAACTAATGGTATCAGTTTCTAAACTGATTAATCAAATTGGTACAATTTTCTTGTGCAGACAAGGCTTTTGTCAGGTTTGAGCCCAGGGCTGGCGTTAGGGAAAATGGTGCTCTGGGCAAAGCTCTATTTTAGCACCCTTTCTTTGAGTTTGAGAACAGCAGTGGGGAGCACAGAGCATGAGGACCAGCTTCCGGTCCTGGAGCCCAGCTGGGCTGCACAGGGAGGAGTTTCTGAGCCCCGGGGGCTCCTTGGGCCACACAACTCCCTAACCACCTAGCAGGAGGACAGCAAGTGCATGGGGGGACACAGCAGCTGGCCCCCTGGCTCTGCAGGGCCTCACCTTGCTGGCTGCACCTCCCTGCCAGGCTGGAAGCTTCAGTGGCATCATCTGTCCCCCCTCTCCCCAGTTTACCAGGGGCTCCAGCCCTGGGCTTATGTGCATTCACCTCTGCTCCGGCAGGCCTGCCAGCTTGCGGCACTTAGATGGTGACCCCCTGACCATGGCACCCACCCAGAAGGCCAGCCCTGATTGAGCCAGATTAGCAGGGGAAGTGTGAGCAAGCTTGCACTACTGCTGCCTATACTGTACTTGCTCTGGAGACAAGGACAGGTCTTTAGTCTCCATAGCTGTCACTGTGACGCTATATTCACACGGCTGTCAGGTACAGAATTGGCTATAAGATTACGGAATGCAGTTTGGAGAGTATGAACACTGACAAAGAAAGAAAAGTGGAGAAGAAAAGGAAGACAGAAGGTAGAAATCAAATATTTCAAGTATATAAGTAAAACAAGGTTAAGACAAGACAGTAGGGCTTTTGGTGATAATTGCAAAGGAAGGTAGATATTGCTAAAAAAATTAAATCCAGGACTTTAGATGTTTAATTTATACCTACTAGCTCAAGGACTAAGCTTACTAGCCTGGGTGAGGATACCTGTGCTGCCATGCCCTCCCTAGGACCACTCCCCAAAGCCATTCACCCAGTATTTAAGGGAATGTCTATGGCAAAAAAAATCCAGGGGCAGAGAATCTCAGAGCCCAGGTCTGCAAATACGAACTCATGGGACAGTGTCCTAGGATGCTGAAAAGAGCCAAGTACACATTCTGGCATGGGCTGGAGCTTGAGCTCTGAAGCCCAGGGAGAGGAAGGGGGGTGATGTCAGATCCCAACTTCCAGCCTGAGTAGGAATGTCTACCTGGCCGTTTTCAGTGCCACTGCATGAGCCTTGCAAGCCCAAGTCTGTGGATCAGTACTCAGACTCGCTGGTGCAGGGTGTGGGGTTTTTTTTTTTTGCTTTTTTTTTTTTGCAGTGTAGACATTTTAAAGGAGCAGAACAGTTGTTCAGTGTTTACTGTATACTACATATAATTATAACAATATTGTCAACTATCTAATATATTTTTAAAATTGTAACTTACTACATCTCTCTTGCTTTTGTTACTCCTTCTATCCCTTCTTTTTTTATTTTTAATTGTAATATTTTTTTTTACTTTTGTTTTGCTATAACAGATCATGGTGTATCTTTTCCTGTGCTGATTTCAATGCCTGTTTCCTCTTCTCTTTTTTGCTCCCTCCCTCTCTTTCATTTCTTACATTGTGTTCTCTGTCTCCTCCTCCATATTTTTGGTCTGCATTTATTCCTCACTTTTGCTTACCAAAATCTCTCATTCAATACCATACTGATCTTTTCTAATGTATCTCATTAATTGTTCCCTCTCTTTCCTGTCCACTTCCCCACATCTGCCTAATCAATGTCCTCCTCACAAACATGCTATCCTAAGTAGGGGTTGCATATACGGCAGATACCTAATAATCAATGAACTTAACATATTTGCAAATCACAAATGTGAAAGACGGGGCCTCACTGTTCAAGGATTGTGCCCAGATAAGATGCCAACTCTACTTCTCCTGAGCTGCTGGGAAAGGAAATGGTGTTTGGATTCCTATCAAGGTGATGTTCCTGGACCAAACTCAAGGGCTCAACTTATCAGCCTCCAGCTAGTAGGAATCTACTATATTTAAAGCCTCCACAGCAAATGCTTCTATCTGTCAGAAGAGAGAAGGAATAGTCTCTCTCTCTCTCTGCCCCTTTTTCCTCCTCCCATACATCTTTTGCTGCCCCTTTCTCCTCCTTCCATATCTCCCCCTACTAAATAGCTGCCAGAAAGCTTGTATTCTGCAGAGGTTGATGCTGCTTATCCAGGAAAGTTTTCTATTTGCAACAGGCAAATGGATTTTCTAGGATTTTCATGATTAAATCAAGGCTTTCAAATACAGTTGTACTGTTAATGCCAAAACACAAGTTTCTCAATTAGTAAATACAAATATTGAAGGAGATTAGAATTTCACCAACAAAAGTGAGCAAGAAATTCATTAAAAAAATTTAAAACATTAGAAATGGACAAGTACCATCTGTCTGAAGAAAAGAGAGGAGAGTCGTAAGGATAGTACTCAGACGGTATTCACAAAAAAGTTCTTATCTAACAAATCTGATTATTTTTAGCAAATAAAGACCTGAAGGAATAAGTGGTAGATATATAGGCCCAAATCCTCAAAGATATTTAAGTGTCGTACCATCATCAAAATCAATGGGAGTTAGGTGCCTAAATATTTTTGAGGATCTGGGCTATTATAACTTACTTGGATTTTAAAAAATGTCAGCACAGTTTCACTAAACTGTTTCTTAGTAAAGTTAACAAGTAAGGCCTCTTGTTAGGAGGAGCTACTTGAGTAAATAATGATTTGGAAAACAAAGACATACTGTGAATGATGAGATGGAAGAATGTGGAAAAGGTTGAGTATGTACCACAAAAATAAGTAATAAGATGGTTATTGTTCACTTTATTTGAAAAATGTGGAAGAATGAACATGTAGGAAAGTGATAAATTTTCACATAAATAAGAGTAAATGGGTATCAGAGTGGACAGATAACACAAAACAGAAGTGTGACAGAAGTCCAAATAACTTGGCCAGATTAGTATATGGGCAGACAAAAATCAATGTAGAGGATGTAAACCAGTGATGCTGGGCATAGCATATACAAAAATAGAAAATATGCTAGATGGTCATGCAAGAAAAAATAGAATTGATAATTAATAGTAGATGTGATGGTGATAAAAACTCAAGTAGTCAGATTTTGACACCTTACTCCTGTTGTTTTCTATCTTACTCTGCAATTAGTCATCTCGGAACTTGGTGCAATCACACATGTAAAGAGTTAGTACTCAACATGCATAAGAGTGGCAGAATCTTGATCTAAAATCTAATTCATATACTGCTAAACAATGACATTAAATAGCCGATATAACTTGGAATAAATAGAGGTATCAAGTGTTCTTGAAATAGTGACAAAGTGGAAGACTAATTAAGGAGTCTGAGGATCTTAGTTATTCAGAGGAATTAGAGAAACTATGGATGAAATCCTGGCCCCACTGAAATCAGTGGGAGTTTTGCTATTAACTTCACTGCGGCCAGGATTTCACAGTTGGTTTTTATTGTTTAGGAATGTGGAGATGAAGATTGGCCCTCACTAGGGTAGAGACAATTCTGAAGAGAATAAAGGAAGACGGACACTACAAGACTATTTGTGCTAGAGTCAAATGAAAGACTATCTTTGAGGGAGCGTACAAATTTAGTGAGGGAAAGGTCTGGTTAAGAGAAAAACTCAATGGAAATTTGAAACATGGAGCGCCATATTCTATGGTGAAATATATGGTGGTATAAGTTGGTCAGAAAGTGGGTGCAAGTGGCAAAGCACTGTAATTTGTAACCAATTTGGCATTCAAAGTGTGTGTAAAACAAGTGTATTTTACACTCAGAGGTAGAAAGAGGAAGTGCAGCAGGAAAAGCAACTAACAGGTGGATGTAATAGGATAATGTCAGTGTAAGAAATGATAAAGTAAAGCAGGATAAAAAAAGATAAATATTTAAGTCAGATAAAGAATGCCAAATTGATTGCAATTTACACTACTCTGCCATTTTACACGTTTTCTAACTAACTTAAATGCTATGTGTAACCTATACTACTATATACGTCACCAATTAATTTGGCTTACGTACTTCCACGGATGTATACCTGCATCAGCCAAGTCTAAATTTGGCCCAGAGTGTTTAATGCAAGTATATGGAACAAACTAGGAAAGGCTGCAATGGAAAAATGAGCAGTAACCATTTTTAACGGCGTTTGCTTTTGTACCTCACAGCTTGAGCGTGCTTTGAAGCAATATTTTCAATAGCTTAGAGGAGTTTTCATAAAGTCTGAACAGCTTATTCCACATCAAGGCCATGTTTTCCCTACTTAGGGTGAATTCAGTACTGAAGAACAGCCCCACACTGGAGACATCCTGCCATGCTTCATTTACTGGGTGAATGGAGGTAAACCAAAGATCAGACTTAAATGGAAACGTACAACTGCTACCCAGCCATTCTTAGCTTCAGTGTTAAATGGAGGAGGGAGCAGAAGAGCTATGGTACAAGTCTGTTGTAACATTAACTAAAAAGAACATTTAAAGCTGTACTGAACACAGAAAGAAAACATAATCAGTGAATCTAGATCTAGAAAAATAAATATAAAGTTGGATTTACCAGACATTTGTGCTCACAATTATGGGTTAGTATGAGACAAATAATTACTCCTTAGCATATTTAGCAGACATTAAAAGAGCAAGGAGCATGGACAGAAATATGTGTTCCATACCCATTTGAATATGAATGTCACTACATTACTCCAGATTAGAGCACTGGCAGAGATATGAATTTTAATGCCATTTCAAAGTCACTTTAGTAATATTACAGTAATATACAACTCAAAACCTGTAAAGGTAAGTGGTACGCGAAAAGACTGCCATTTAAAATCAAAAATTGTTGCGCCAACCTGCCAGGTAATAACAATGTAATGCCAGAGAACTTCTTCAAAGTTCCCTTCAGAAACGGTTGTACTAACTCATTTTTTGTTTTTAAGTCAAGTTTCTTAAATCTTTATAACGTACTTCCCCCCCCAGAGGTCACATCTAACTCCTACATTTTCAATGAATTCTGGAGATTTTAGCCACACAATTTCAATATGACTAATATTTCCTGCAATTCTGTAAATGCCAGGTAATGTCAAATTTGTAGTTCAACAGGCCAATATTAGCCAACAGTTTTTACCTACATAGTTATATTCTTGCCGTAACAGATGCACCATTCTCTTAACTGTTTGAAATTAAGTTATATAACTCTGATTTGGAAAACCTATCCATTGCTAGTCTTTTGATATGTGTACCTGATGGACAACAATTTCTTACAACAACATTTTCAAGTGTGAATAAAAGTGATACCCCCAGAAAGGTCCTTTCTGGTTTCTAGGTTGCCAAAGGAATAAGATACGAGGCTCCCTAACTCACCTCCAGACGCCTTTGACCTTTCTTTCAACTTTTCTGCAGCCATTTCAGTGTAGGCAGGAAGTTCTGACATCTTCACTCCAGATCGAGCTTCTGCTATTAGTTGACGAGCTCTCTCTCTCAGCTGCCGACGTCGCTCTTCATCTTGCTGCTAAGATATATTGAACAGTTGCCAACTCAGTAATTGACAGAAATGCAATTTCATTCTCAATCTGATCATCATGATAGTAACTGGTTTACAGCATGGTGCTTGGCCCACATTATAAATAGGATGCTCTGTATCAGTTGGGTGTCACACCACAATTTTTAAAGACATGCGGGAATCAGATTTTTTAGCATATCCAATATTATCATATATTAAAAATGTCATCATTTGTAATTTAAACCATTTTAAAATAAAATTATACCCTGTAAAATATCCTGATGCAAACAATTGTCAGAAACTTTTGTTTCTTAGCAATAGCTACAAAAATTTTATTATAACTGTAAAAAGGATTTTACTACACTGAATTACTAGTGAGAGAAATATTCTACCATAATACTAGAATCAGGGGTCAGATACTGCTCGCAATTACACAAGCAACTCCACTAACTTCAAGAATGTTATATTGATGAAAATCTGAAGTAAGTGAAGAATTTGAGCCACACTGTTCAACTAATCCATCATTTTTTAAAAAATAAAATGTAACCTAAATTTAACCTGTTGATGGAGACTCTGGGGCACACAAGAATTTCTCTAATTTTAAAAAGTCCCTTTGTTGGGTTCAGTACAGTAATTGTAAATATCACCCAATAACAAATATCCTGTGTTTTTGTAAGGGAATCATTCAAGTTAACAATGTTCTGTTAAAAAATTTAAATGCATCATTACAGGACTATAAAATTTCAATCACATAACTAATTACAACAAATAGTAAATGTGTCATGCATATATTTCTGAAATGGAGTAACACACACTGAATTACAAAATACACATTTAATCAACACTATTGAAAAACGCAGAAAGGTGAGAAAAAAGGAGTTTAAGCTTTGTTTGTCAAAACTTGCATTTTTCAAACTTAAGAAAAAAGTTTAAAAGACACTAGTGCACTATAAACACTAATAAATACAACAAAACCAAGCCTGTGGCTTTAAGTCAAATTTACCTCAAACTTAATTTATAGACATAACATAGTTGTTGAAATCAGGATTTTTGTGGATGGCCTTAATTTTGGTAGAATACAACCAATTAGTCTAATTTTGGAAAGCAGTATTGGCAACTTAATTTCTTACAATAAATGGCAAACACCATTCCCACGAGACAAGAAATTGAATATTCCACACCTGCAAATCTTTGTAAGAGCCTGCTACCAAGTGCTATTTAGTTTAAGTAATCATTAATAAGACAAGCACAAAATACTAATTAGATACATTTTAGCTATTTCCATGTAGATTGTTTGTTTGTAGCTATTTACTCATCTTTGTTCTTGGTACAATAGGAAAAATGCAAATGAATGAATCAGAATGCAGTCCTAATGGGACTTTCTGTTTACAACCATTAGCCCAGAGGTGTGCTGTAATTCAATCCTCAAGCAGCAAGATTTAGCCTCATTAACAGCTTGCATGGGCAGGTTACAACTCATAAAACCCTACAGTAAACAAAGTATATGGACACAGCACAATATCTTGAGCCTGACTGACAGAATTCTGGTTCCCTATCAGATTGCCTTGATTTACTTTTCTGCTAATGTCCTAACACTATAAAGGCAATTTTGCTTGGGCCCTGCAAGCTCTTCAGCAGGATGGCACATTTGCTTTGTTTGCTTTCTCACACCTTAACTTCCCACAAGGCACAGAGTAACAGTTCACACAGGAAAGAAAACTAGAAACCTTCTATGTGTACTATGCACTACAATAAATCAGTTTAATTTAATGTACAGCCAGTCAACTAACACAGCAATCAATTTTATTTCAACCTACTGTTTCTGGCAACATTAATTAAATTTGAATTTACATGACGTGAAAGTCCTCAAATATTTCCATATTGTCACTCCTAACACAGTCAAATTTGTGGTTTTAATTTAAATTAATTTAATTTACAAATGGAATTTGCCAAACTTATTTTAAAGTAGTAGGCAGCTTTACAATGAATGTTCATATGGTACACGTCAGAAAAAAGATGTCCTAGAATATGGTAGGCTGATTTCAAAAGAGGAGACCTCATATCTTTGAATCATTATCATAGTCACTAGCATCCTCTTTGAGCAAATACAGATGGTTGTGGCTTGTGTTTGTGCTAATTAAAATTCAAACATCATTAGCAGAGAAGAGCAAAACAGCATATTTATAGCTTAAGGTTAATACATATATTATTTGAACTGTTGATTATTGAGCTTTGAAGGAGGAAATGATTGTGAAGAACCACTAAGTCTGAATTACACTGAAGGTATGATTCAAGTATATATAAAAGTTGCGAGTTAGAAAACAATTAACTTAAAATGTGCATTCTGAAACAATATATTTGTATTGTCCCTTCAAAAAAAACAAGAAAAAGACCTGGTAAAGCTCATAAGGCGCAAATACGGAATTTGCAACAGGGAAAGAAAGGGACATGAAAACCCTTATTACAACAACGTATGCTAGAAAACTGTCCAATTCTAAAGAGAAAACTAGGTAAATCTTTCATCTCTCTGTCATGTATCTGCCATGCTGGGGAGACATAAAAGTTTACTCTGTTCCTCCACCTCAATTACTTTCTAATGGTCTAAAAATCTGCCACATGGATGCACAGCAAGTAAAACTTCACCATTTAAGGACAAACTCTTCAAGAATAAGTAATGTAATTCCTTGTTTCCTTCCTATAAAAATGTATTGGTATGCAATTTTTATATTTCACAGTTCACCGACATCTCGGCAAGCTTTCTTCCACTGCTTCAATGGTGCTACTTTTAATTTTATCCTCCTTAGTCCTAGTAATTAAAGTGATCAGCAGTGGCATCCCAACGGCTTTGACACAGCTACAACCCCCTAGCAGACTTCTGCTTTTAAGGGGAAGGAGAAGAAAAAGGACTAGAGTTTCATTTCACAGGAACAAGAAAATCAAGCTTCTCCAATCCTCAACTTTATCCAATTGTCCTTTCAGCAGTCTTTGGATCTTAAGAAACAAATAAAAATGGCTGCCATTAGGGGGTCCTTTTTGTACTCGCCGCAAGTGTCAGTGACTGACGTTACTTTGGCCAAAAATGATGCCACGGATTTGTGAAGGTGAATTAGAATGTGAGACACTGTCAGTGTAGTTGCCGAGATCATTACCCTGCCGATGATGTCATTCAATGGTATCAGAAATTTAGAAAAGACGAGCCTTACAACACATGGAATGCTCATGTCTTCTGAAAGCAACCAACAATCAAATCCCCACAAATACAGTTCATTACATTTATTTAAAAAAAAAAGTTTATTCTTGTTCATTTTCCAGGAATGTTTCTATGGATTTTTAATTGCCTTTTGATTGAGTTGTATGTGGATCAGGTACAATATTGAGTTTGCACCAAAAATCTGCTCTTTCATTATTTTTTCGCTGCACAAACACTATGTACTACGTTTGTTGAATGTTAAAAAAAGAAAATTCTTTATCCTGCTCAATGATCTTTTAATGACAGAACTGAAAAAAATAAATTGGTTTTAAAGTCAGTGATTAATCTGTGTTAACATAAAATGAAAATATAACTCTACTTAACATGGATAGCAGTTCACGTAGCTATAACTCTCAAAATTGTCCCTTGCATGCCCCGATTACATAGTACAACTAAGAAAAAGAACTTGACTGCCAACCCCTTTCATCATTAGACAGGAAGAACGGCTCTGTTATTAGCCATTCAGAAAGAAAAAGAATTCTGTGCTTGTCCAGAGGCAAGGATTATCAAAATGTACCTATTCACTTGATACAGAACACAGACGAAAACTAAAAAATAAAATTACAAGATATTTAAAGGTTTGGTCAGGCTGGGTTTTTACTGTGACCTCGATCGGCTCTTGTCTGAGTAAACAGGATTTGGGATGAAACATTAAAACTGTTTAGCAGATCTATTCAAGCCATTTCAAACTTTTTTTATGCTGGTTTATAATACAACCAGACATGCTTGTAAATGGCCACACCTGCTCATTTCTCTAGGGATAGCCTGATCTCTGCTTTTTCCAACAAAGAAAGGAGGGGAAAAAACCCAGCCTTTCTTGTTGCAAAACAGAGCAGAAAGTCAAAATCTTTCTCAAATTTGTCCATCTGGTCAGATTAAATCTTTGATCACACTAGGGATTACATTTATGTTTTGTACTTAGTACTAAAGTTTCAGAATACCCCAAAATATACAGGTAGTGACCAAAATATGACCTGTCAAGCAGGATAAACTTGTTGTAAACAGAAGAGTATGAGGTTTGGATTTTAATATCTAGTTAGACAAATGTTTAAGGAGGAAACGATCAGTAACGAAAATAAATAGGCAATTATATTTTAGATATCTTCTGTCTTCAGCTGGTACTTGGATTTATGTCTATGTTCCTCCCAAATGTGTAGTCTGAAAATATTTTTCACTGGTGTATACTGTATGTAGTATTAGAATATCTCATTAAAATTAAAAGCCACTGGCATACATCATGTGTCACCGCTTGCCTGACAACACCTATGGAATGAAAACAAGAGTAGACAACAGTATAAAACTAGAGGAAGCATAAACAATGCAATGCCAAATGTTTCCTTTAAAGTGTACTGGGACTATTTGACTGTAAAATGGAATCTGACCTTTCAAACCAAGGATGTGTTTTTAAAGAAAAACATCATGATTACAACCCCCACCCCCAACAATTATTGTCTCTTTTAGAAAAGCTTAAATTCACTTGGTACAGTTGTGGAAAGAATTCAGGA